>NC_048569.1:61910670-61918170 GCF_013265735.2 Oncorhynchus mykiss | reverse complement strand
CTGCTCTCTCTTTCTCTCTCGCTCAGACTATTCTCTCTCTCTCTCTCGCTCAGACTGTTCTCTCTCTCTGACTGTTCTCTCTCTCTCGCTCTGACTGTTCTCTCTCTCTCTCTCGCTCAGACTGTTCTCTCTCTCTCTCTCGCTCAGACTGTTCTCTCTCTCTCTCTCGCTCAGACTATTCTCTCTCTCTCTCTCGCTCAGACTGTTCTCTCTCTCGCTCAGACTGTTCTCTCTCTCGCTCAGACTGTTCTCTCTCTCGCTCAGACTGTTCTCTCTCTCGCTCAGACTGTTCTCTCTCTCGCTCAGACTGTTCTCTCTCTCGCTCAGACTGTTCTCTCTCTCGCTCAGACTGTTCTCTCTCTCGCTCAGACTGTTCCTGTTCCCAAGAAAGCTAAGGTAACTGAGCTAAACGACTACCGCCCCGTAGCACTCACATCCGTCATCATGAAGTCTTTTGAGAGACTAGTCAAGGACCATATCACCTCCACCCTACCTGACACCCTAGACCCACTCCAATTTGCTTACCGCCCAAATAGGTCCACAGACGATGCAATCTCAACCACACTGCACACTGCCCTAACCCATCTGGACAAGAGGAATACCTATGTGAGAATGCTGTTCATCGACTACAGCTCGGCATTCAACACCATAGTACCCTCCAAGCTCGTCATCAAGCTCGAGACCCTGGGTCTCGACCCCGCCCTGTGCAACTGGGTACTGGACTTCCTGACGGGCCGCCCCCAGGTGGTGAGGGTAGGCAACAACATCTCCTCCCCGCTGATCCTCAACACTGGGGCCCCACAAGGGTGCGTTCTGAGCCCTCTCCTGTACTCCCTGTTCACCCACGACTGCGTGGCCACGCACGCCTCCAACTCAATCATCAAGTTTGCGGACGACACAACAGTGGTAGGCTTGATTACCAACAACGATGAGACGGCCTACAGGGAGGAGGTGAGGGCCCTCGGAGTGTGGTGTCAGGAAAATAACCTCACACTCAACGTCAACAAAACTAAGGAGATGATTGTGGACTTCAGGAAACAGCAGAGGGAACACCCCCCTATCCACATCGATGGAACAGTAGTGGAGAGGGTAGCAAGTTTTAAGTTCCTCGGCATACACATCACAGACAAACTGAATTGGTCCACTCACACAGACAGCATCGTGAAGAAGGCGCAGCAGCGCCTCTTCAACCTCAGGAGGCTGAAGAAATTCGGCTTGTCACCAAAAGCACTCACAAACTTCTACAGATGCACAATCGAGAGCATCCTGGCGGGCTGTATCACCGCCTGGTATGGCAACTGCACCGCCCTCAACCGTAAGGCTCTCCAGAGGGTAGTGAGGTCTGCACAACGCATCACCAGGGGCAAACTACCTGCCCTCCAGGACACCTACACCACCCGATGTCACAGGAAGGCCATAAAGATCATCAAGGACATCAACCACCCGAGCCACTGCCTGTTCACCCCGCTATCATCCAGAAGGCGAGGTCAGTACAGGTGCATCAAAGCTGGGACCGAGAGACTGAAAAACAGCTTCTATCTCAAGGCCATCAGACTGTTAAACAGCCACCACTAACACTGACACTGACTCAACTCCAGCCACTTTAATAATGGGAATTGATGGGAAAGGACGTAAATATATCACTAGCCACTTTAAACAATGCTACCTTATATAAATGTTACTTACCCTACATTATTCATCTCATATGCATACGTATATACTGTACTCTATATCATCGACGGTATCCTTATGTAATACATGTATCACTAGCCACTTAATACTATACTATGCCACTTTGTTTACATACTCATCTCATTTGTACATACTGTACTCGATACCATCTACTGTATCTTGCCTATGCTGCTCTGTACCATCACTCATTCATATATCCTTATGTACATATTCTTTATCCCCTTACACTGTGTACAAGACAGTAGTTTTGGAATTGTTAGTTAGATTACTTGTTATTACTGCATTGTCGGAACTAGAAGCACAAGCATTTCGCTACACTCGCACTAACATCTGCTAACCATGTGTATGTGACAAATAAAATTTGATTTGATTGATTTGATTTGTTCTCTCTCTCGCTCAGACTGTTCTCTCTCTCGCTCAGACTGTTCTCTCTCTCGCTCAGACTGTTCTCTCTCTCGCTCAGACTGTTCTCTCTCTCTCTTGCTCAGACTGTTCTCTCTCTCTCTTTTGCTCAGACTGTTCTCTCTCTCTCTTGCTCAGACTGTTCTCTCTCTCTCTCTTGCTCAGACTGTTCTCTCTCTCTCTTGCTCAGACTGTTCTCTCTCTCTCTCTCTCTCGCTCAGACTGTTCTCTCTCTCTCTCTCGCTCAGACTGTTCTCTCTCTCTCTCTCGCTCAGACTGTTCTCTCTCTCTCGCTCAGACTGTTCTCTCTCTCGCTCTCGCTCAGACTGTTCTCTCTCTCTCGCTCAGACTGTTCTCTCTCTCTCGCTCAGACTGTTCTCTCCCTCTCTCGCTCAGACTGTTCTCTCCCTCTCTCGCTCAGACTGTTCTCTCCCTCTCTCGCTCAGACTGTTCTCTCTCTCGCTCAGACTGTTCTCTCTCTCGCTCAGACTGTTCTCTCTCTCGCTCAGACTGTTCTCTCTCTCGCTCAGACTGTTCTCTCTCTCGCTCAGACTGTTCTCTCTCTCGCTCACTGTTCTCTCTCTCTCGCTCACTATTCTCTCCCTCTCTCTCTCGCTCACTGTTCTCTCTCTCTCTCGCCCAGACTGTTCTCTCTCTCTCTCGCTCAGACTGTTCTCTCTCTCTCTCGCTCAGACTGTTCTCTCTCTCTCGCTCACTGTTCTCTCTCTCTCTCGCCCAGACTGTTCTCTCTCTCTCGCTCAGACTATTCTCTCGCTCAGACTGTTCTCTCTCTCTCTCGCTCAGACTGCTCTCTCTTTCTCTCTCGCTCAGACTGTTCTCTCTCTCTGACTGTTCTCTCTCTCTCGCTCTGACTGTTCTCTCTCTCTCTCTCGCTCAGACTGTTCTCTCTCTCTCTCTCGCTCAGACTATTCTCTCTCTCTCTCGCTCAGACTGTTCTCTCTCTCGCTCAGACTGTTCTCTCTCTCGCTCAGACTGTTCTCTCTCTCGCTCAGACTGTTCTCTCTCTCGCTCAGACTGTTCTCTCTCTCGCTCAGACTGTTCTCTCTCTCGCTCAGACTGTTCTCTCTCTCGCTCAGACTGTTCTCTCTCTCTCTCGCTCAGACTGTTCTCTCTCTCTCTCTCTCTCTCGCTCAGACTGTTCTCTCTCTCACTTGCTCAGACTGTTCTCTCTCTCTTGCTCAGACTGTTCTCTCTCTCGCTCACTGTTCTCTCTCTCTCTCGCTCACTGTTCTCTCCCTCTCTCTCTGGCTCAGACTGTTCTCTCTCTCGCTCAGACTGTTCTCTCTCTCGCTCAGACTGTTCTCTCTCTCGCTCAGACTGTTTCTCTCTCTCTCTCTCTCTCGCTCAGACTGTTCTCTCTCTCTCTCTCGCTCAGACTGTTCTCTCTCTCTCACTCAGACTGTTCTCTCGCACAGACTGTTCTCTCTCTCTCGCACAGACTGCTCTCTTTCTCTCTCGCCCAGACTGCTCTCTCTCTCTCGCTCAGACTGTTCTCTCTCTCGCTCTCTCTCTCGCTCAGACTGTTCTCTCTCTCGCTCAGAATGTTCTCTCTCTCGCTCAGACTGTTCTCTCTCAGACTGTTCTCTCTCTCTGTCTCGCTCAGACTGTTCTCTCTCTCTCTCTCGCTCAGACTGTTCTCTCTCTCTGACTGTTCTCTCTCTCTGACTGTTCTCTCCCGCTCAGACTGTTCTCTCTCTCTCTCTCTCTCTGTTCTCTCTCTCTCGCTCAGACTGTTCTCTCTCTCGCTCTGACTGTTCTCTCTCTCGCTCAGACTGTTCTCTCTCTCGCTCAGACTGTTCTCTCTCTCGCTCAGACTGTTCTCTCTCTCGCTCAGACTGTTCTCTCTCTCGCTCAGACTGTTCTCTCTCTCGCTCAGACTGTTCTCTCTCTCGCTCAGACTGTTCTCTCTCTCGCTCAGACTGTTCTCTCTCTCGCTCAGACTGTTCTCTCTCTCGCTCAGACTGTTCTCTCTCTCGCTCAGACTGTTCTCTCTCTCGCTCAGACTGTTCTCTCTCTCGCTCAGACTGTTCTCTCTCTCGCTCAGACTGTTCTCTCTCTCGCTCAGACTGTTCTCTCTCTCGCTCAGACTGTTTCTCTCTCTCTCTCTCTCTCGCTCAGACTGTTCTCTCTCTCTCTCTCGCTCAGACTGTTCTCTCTCTCTCGCTCAGACTGTTCTCTCGCACAGACTGTTCTCTCTCTCTCGCACAGACTGCTCTCTTTCTCTCTCGCCCAGACTGCTCTCTCTCTCTCGCTCAGACTGTTCTCTCTCTCGCTCTCTCTCTCGCTCAGACTGTTCTCTCTCTCGCTCAGAATGTTCTCTCTCTCTCTCTCGCTCAGACTGTTCTCTCTCAGACTGTTCTCTCTCTCTCTCGCTCAGACTGTTCTCTCTCTCTCTCTCTCGCTCAGACTGTTCTCTCTCTCTGACTGTTCTCTCCCGCTCAGACTGTTCTCTCTCTCTCTCTCTCTCTCTCGCTCAGACTGTTCTCTCTCTCTCTCTCTCGCTCAGACTGTTCTCTCTCTCGCTCTGACTGTTCTCTCTCTCGCTCAGACTGTTCTCTCTCTCGCTCAGACTGTTCTCTCTCTCGCTCAGACTGTTCTCTCTCTCTCTTGCTCAGACTGTTCTCTCTCTCTCTTGCTCAGACTGTTCTCTCTCTCTCTCTCTCTCTCGCTCACTGTTCTCTCTCTCTCTCGCTCACTGTTCTCTCCCTCTCTCTCTGGCTCAGACTGTTCTCTCTCTCGCTCAGACTGTTCTCTCTCTCGCTCAGACTGTTCTCTCTCTCTCGCTCAGACTGTTCTCTCTCTCTCGCTCAGACTGTTCTCTCTCTCTCGCTCAGACTGTTCTCTCGCACAGACTGTTCTCTCTCTCTCGCACAGACTGCTCTCTTTCTCTCTCGCCCAGACTGCTCTCTCTCTCTCGCTCAGACTGTTCTCTCTCTCGCTCTCTCTCTCGCTCAGACTGTTCTCTCTCTCGCTCAGAATGTTCTCTCTCTCTCTCTCGCTCAGACTGTTCTCTCTCAGACTGTTCTCTCTCTCGCTCAGACTGTTCTCTCTCTCTCTCTCGCTCAGACTGTTCTCTCTCTCTGACTGTTCTCTCCCGCTCAGACTGTTCTCTCTCGCTCAGACTGTTCTCTCTCTCGCTCAGACTGTTCTCTTTCTCTCTCTCGCTCAGACTGTTCTCTCTCTCGCTCAGACTGTTCTCTCTCTCACTCAGACTGTTCTCTCAGACTGTTCTCTCTCTCTCTGACTCTCTCCCTCAGACTGTTCTCTCTTTCTCTCTCGCTCAGACTGCTCTCTCTCTCTCGCTCAGACTGTTCTCTCTCTCTCTCTCGCTCAGACTGTTCTCTCTCTCTCGCTCAGACTGTTCTCTCTCTCTCGCTCAGACTGTTCTCTCGCACAGACTGTTCTCTCTCTCTCGCACAGACTGCTCTCTTTCTCTCTCGCCCAGACTGCTCTCTCTCTCTCGCTCAGACTGTTCTCTCTCTCGCTCTCTCTCTCACTCAGACTGTTCTCTCTCTCGCTCAGAATGTTCTCTCTCTCTCTCTCGCTCAGACTGTTCTCTCTCAGACTGTTCTCTCTCTCTCTCTCGCTCAGACTGTTCTCTCTCTCTCTCTCGCTCAGACTGTTCTCTCTCTCTGACTGTTCTCTCCCGCTCAGACTGTTCTCTCTCTCTCTCTCGCTCAGACTGTTCTCTCTCGCTCAGACTGTTCTCTCTCTCGCTCTGACTGTTCTCTCTCTCGCTCAGACTGTTCTCTCTCGCTCAGACTGTTCTCTCTCTCGCTCAGACTGTTCTCTCTCTCGCTCAGACTGTTCTCTCTCTCTCTCGCTCAGACTGTTCTCTCTCTCTCTTGCTCAGACTGTTCTCTCTCTCTCTTGCTCAGACTGTTCTCTCTCTCTCTTGCTCAGACTGTTCTCTCTCTCTCTTGCTCAGACTGTTCTCTCTCTCTCTCTCTCTCTCTCTCGCTCACTGTTCTCTCTCTCTCTCGCTCACTGTTCTCTCCCTCTCTCTCTGGCTCAGTCTGTTCTCTCTCTCGCTCAGACTGTTCTCTCTCTCGCTCAGACTGTTCTCTCTCTCGCTCAGACTGTTTCTCTCTCTCTCTCTCTCTCTCGCTCAGACTGTTCTCTCTCTCTCGCTCAGACTGTTCTCTCTCTCTCTCTCTCGCTCAGACTGTTCTCTCTCTCTCGCTCAGACTGTTCTCTCGCACAGACTGTTCTCTCTCTCTCGCACAGACTGCTCTCTTTCTCTCTCGCCCAGACTGCTCTCTCTCTCGCTCTCTCTCTCGCTCAGACTGTTCTCTCTCTCGCTCAGAATGTTCTCTCTCTCTCTCTCGCTCAGACTGTTCTCTCTCAGACTGTTCTCTCTCTCTCTCTCGCTCAGACTGTTCTCTCTCTCTCTCTCTCGCTCAGACTGTTCTCTCTCTCTGACTGTTCTCTCCCGCTCAGACTGTACTCTCTCTCTCTCTCTCTCTCGCTCAGACTGTTCTCTCTCTCGCTCAGACTGTTCTCTCTCTCTCTCTCGCTCAGACTGTTCTCTCTCTCGCTCTGACTGTTCTCTCTCTCGCTCAGACTGTTCTCTCTCTCGCTCAGACTGTTCTCTCTCTCGCTCAGACTGTTCTCTCTCTCGCTCAGACTGTTCTCTCTCTCGCTCAGACTGTTCTCTCTCTCGCTCAGACTGTTCTCTCTCTCGCTCAGACTGTTCTCTCTCTCGCTCAGACTGTTCTCTCAGACTGTTCTCTCTCTCTCTGACTCTCTCGCTCAGACTGTTCTCTCTCTCTCTCTCAGACTCTCTCGCTCAGACTGTTCTCTCTCGCTCAGACTGTTCTCTCCCTCAGACTGTTCTCTCTTTCTCTCTCGCTCAGACTGCTCTCTCTCTCTCGCTCAGACTGTTCTCTCTCTCTCTCGCTCAGACTGTTCTCTCTCTCTCTCTCGCTCAGACTGTTCTCTCTCTCGCTCAGACTGTTCTCTCTCTCTCTCTCTCTCCCGCTCACTGTTCTCTCTCTCTCGCTCAGCCTGCTCTCTCTCTCTCGCTCACAATGTTCTCTCTCTCTCGCTCAGACTGTTCTCTCTCTCTCGCTCAGACTGTTCTCTCTCTCTCGCTCAGACTGTTCTCTCTCTCTCGCTCAGACTGTTCTCTCTCTCTCTCGCTCAGACTGTTCTCTCTCTCTCTCGCTCAGACTGTTCTCTCTCTCTCGCTCAGACTGTTCTCTCTCTCTCGCTCAGACTGTTCTCTCTCTCTCGCTCAGACTGTTCTCTCTCTCGCTCAGACTGTTCTCTCTCTCGCTCAGACTGTTCTCTCTCTCGCTCAGACTGTTCTCTCCCTCTCTCGCTCAGACTGTTCTCTCTCTCGCTCTCACTCAGACTGTTCTCTCTCTCGCTCAGACTGTTCTC
>NC_048569.1:61898170-61900670 GCF_013265735.2 Oncorhynchus mykiss | reverse complement strand
CGCTCAGACTGTTCTCTCTCTCTCTCGCTCAGACTGTTCTCTCTCTCTCTCTCGCTCAGACTGTTCTCTCTCTCGCTCAGACTGTTCTCTCTCTCGCTCAGACTGTTCTCTCTCTCGCTCAGACTGTTCTCTCTCTCGCTCAGACTGTTCTCTCTCTCGCTCAGACTGTTCTCTCTCTCGCTCAGACTGTTCTCTCTCTCGCTCAGACTGTTCTCTCTCTCGCTCAGACTGTTCTCTCTCTCGCTCAGACTGTTCTCTCTCTCTCGCTCAGACTGTTCTCTCTCTCTCGCTCAGACTGTTCTCTCTCTCTCGCTCAGACTGTTCTCTCTCTCGCTCAGACTGTTCTCTCTCTCGCTCAGACTGTTCTCTCTCTCGCTCAGACTGTTCTCTCTCTCTCGCTCAGACTGTTCTCTCTCTCTCTCGCTCAGACTGTTCTCTCTCTCGCTCTCGCTCACTGTTCTCTCTCTCGCTCTCGCTCACTGTTCTCTCTCTCTCTCTGGCTCAGACTGTTCTCTCTCTCTCTCTCTCTCTCTCTCTCTCTCCCAGACTGCTCTCTCTCTCGCTCAGACTGTTCTCTCTCTCTCGCTCAGACTGCTCTCTCTCTCGCTCAGACTGTTCTCTCTCTCTGACTGTTCTCTCTCTCTGACTGTTCTCTCTCTCTGACTGTTCTCTCTCTCTGACTGTTCTCTCTCTCTGACTGTTCTCTCTCTCTGACTGTTCTCTCTCTCTGACTGTTCTCTCTCTCTGACTGTTCTCTCTCTCTGACTGTTCTCTCTCTCGCTCAGACTGTTCTCTCTCTCTCGCTCAGACTGTTCTCTCTCTCTCTCGCTCAGACTGTTCTCTCTCTCTCTCTCGCTCAGACTGTTCTCTCTCTCTCGCTCAGACTGTTCTCTCTCTCTCTCTCGCTCAGACTGTTCTCTCTCTCTCTCTCGCTCAGACTGTTCTCTCTCTCGCTCAGACTGTTCTCTCTCGCTCTCGCTCAGACTGTTCTCTCTCTCTCTCTCGCTCACTGTTCTCTCTCTCTCGCTCACTATTCTCTCCCTCTCTCTCTCGATCACTGTTCTCTCTCTCTCTCGCCCAGACTGTTCTCTCTCTCTCTCTCTCGCTCAGACTGTTCTCTCTCTCTCTCGCTCAGACTGTTCTCTCTCTCTCTCTCTCGCTCACTGTTCTCTCTCTCTCGCTCACTATTCTCTCCCTCTCGTTCACTATTCTCTCCCTCTCTCACTCGCTCACTGTTCTCTCTCTCACCCAGACTGTTCTCTCTCTCTCTCTCTCGCTCAGACTATTCTCTCGCTCACTGTTCTCTCTCTCTCTCGCCCAGACTGTTCTCTCTCTCTCGCTCGCTCAGACTATTCTCTCGCTCAGACTGTTCTCTCTCTCTCGCTCAGACTGCTCTCTCTTTCTCTCTCGCTCAGACTGTTCTCTCTCTCTCTCTCGCTCAGACTGTTCTCTCTCTCGCTCAGACTGTTCTCTCTCTCGCTCAGACTGTTCTCTCTCTCGCTCAGACTGTTCTCTCTCTCGCTCAGACTGTTCTCTCTCTCGCTCAGACTGTTCTCTCTCTGACTGTTCTCTCTCTCTGACTGTTCTCTCTCTCTGACTGTTCTCTCTCTGACTGTTCTCTCTCTCGCTCTGACTGTTCTCTCTCTCTCGCTCAGACTGTTCTCTCTCTCTCTCTCGCTCAGACTGTTCTCTCTTTCTCTCTCGCTCAGACTGTTCTCTCTCTCTCTCGCTCAGACTGTTCTCTCTCTCTCGCTCAGACTGTTCTCTCTCTCTCTCGCTCAGACTGTTCTCTCTCTCTCTCGCTCAGACTGTTCTCTCTCTCTCTCTCGCTCAGACTGTTCTCTCTCTCTCGCTCAGACTGTTCTCTCTCTCTCTCTCGCTCAGACTGTTCTCTCTCTCTCTCTCGCTCAGACTGTTCTCTCTCTCGCTCAGACTGTTCTCTCTCGCTCTCGCTCAGACTGTTCTCTCTCTCTCTCTCGCTCAGACTGTTCTCTCTCTCTCTCTCGCTCACTGTTCTCTCTCTCTCGCTCACTATTCTCTCCCTCTCTCTCTCGCTCACTGTTCTCTCTCTCTCTCTCTCGCCCAGACTGTTCTCTCTCTCTCTCTCTCGCTCAGACTGTTCTCTCTCTCTCTCTCTCGCTCAGACTGTTCTCTCTCTCTCTCGCTCAGACTGTTCTCTCTCTCTCTCTCTCGCTCACTGTTCTCTCTCTCTCGCTCACTATTCTCTCCCTCTCGTTCACTATTCTCTCCCTCTCTCACTCGCTCACTGTTCTCTCTCTCACCCAGACTGTTCTCTCTCTCACCCAGACTGTTCTCTCTCTCTCTCTCGCTCAGACTATTCTCTCGCTCACTGTTCTCTCTCTCTCTCGCCCAGACTGTTCTCTCTCTCTCTCTCTCGCTCAGACTATTCTCTCGCTCAGACTGTTCTCTCTCTCTCGCTCAGACTGCTCTCTCTTTCTCTCTCGCTCAGACTGTTCTCTCTCTCTCTCGCTCAGACTGT